>NC_056728.1:472033157-472070657 GCF_019279795.1 Protopterus annectens
AGTAAATTGTGGTTTGATAAGACATTCCCAACCAAATGGCCTTAGGTGAGATACAGTTGTATAACTGCCCATGTCCCCTGTGACTTTTGCATTTCCTTCCCCTTAATTATACCATAAATGAGGGCATCATAAGTCATAGGAAGGAAAACACTTGATATCCTACCAAACTAATACATTTCTCTTACTTTTGGCATGGTTTGCTATAGGGAAAATCAACTTTTAAGTTAATTATTTCTCTACAAACTTGACATACTGGCAGTTAAACTGACAATATGTCGAAGAAAAATATATCTTTAACTGGCAAACACTTCTTTTAGAACACACTGATAATATATCAGATTATGAACACAAATCTACAGACAGATTCCAAAAGGCTTACTCAAAGTACAAGTGAGGTACTTTCCTGTTCGGTAAGCCAGCAATACAAAAGAGTAACCTACCATGATGAAAATGAGTTTCATGACATTTGGCACTACTCTATTCATTGTGTTTGCATATTGTTTATCTAAATGAAATTTCCCTAACCAGTCATTTGGGTACAATTAGAAAATGTATTAAGGTTTTACACTTGTGCAAAGTTAAGAAAATATCCATACTAACATTTTTGCATGGTCTTTAATACTTCGACTTTACTCATAAATTTTTCTGTTTACATAACAAAAAATAACTTTTAAGATAAATTCATGAAATGTATTCTATCCTTTTATTGACATTTTAGTAAGCTTATAGCTCTCACATTGCAGTTGTTATTCCCTACTATCTGACAAAGGTGTACTTTGGGATTTTGTACAAGTACAACAGCAGTTAAACACCATGAACCTTTATTTATTGTTAGTTTATGTATCTCTGTCATGTTGCTGGATTTAACCCCATTATTCTGTGTTTCTATCTCATCCTCATTTTGGTAAGGTAAAATGGTCAGGGAGCCATCCCAGCTAACAGAAGGGCCTTGACTTAGATGTGAGGTTAATGGGTTAGTGTAAGAACAATTATGTGATTTAGGCTTGTATAAAAGTAGGACTTTTTAAGCCATGGCAGATTCACTAAAGTCTCAAGTGAGAGGCTTATACCCTAGGATTCCCTAGTGCTTTATTGTTGTAAGACAGGTATAACAGTATTAACAAGGCTGCAACTACCTTCTGCACTAGTAGCAGGAAAATGATACACTAGTACAATGAGAACTTTAATGTCTGACTTTCTTCTGCACTAGTAGCAGGAGAATTATATACTAGAGCAATGACAAGTTTAATGTGTGATTACTTTCTACACCACTGGCAAGGAATGATACATTATTGCAATGCTACATTCAATGTGCAATTACTTATTGCACTAGTAGCTGGAGAATGATACATTAGCACAATGTGAAGTTTAATGTGTGACTTCCTTCTGCAGTAGTAGCAGGGGAACTATACACTAGTGCAATCACAAGTTTAATGTGTAACTACTTATTGCACTAGTAGCATGGGAATGATACACTAGTATAATGACACATTTACTGTATCCTCATTATACAGTTTCAAACAATTTGTCAGTTATAGGATCATAGGAGGTTACTAGGCTAATGGCCCTGGGGCCCTTCCAACCCTAGCCAAGAGTTTATCCCCAAAAATAAATCTCAATCAGCACCTGTCACCCCTGTCAATGAGGAACACAGGTGGAACCCCTGGTACAAATTTGTGGTTTTCCATCCACACATCAAGGTCAGCGACGAACTTTGTTTGACGTGTATGGGGAGTCTATTCCAGTGACGGGGCAGCACCTGGGAGACAAGCCTGTCTCTCCAGCAGGTTTTGTTAATGTCACATATTACATTTAAGCTTTTTGACTGGGTAATGTGCAAGGAGTTAGACTTACGGATATGGAGTATCTCTAGTAGAGCAGGGTCTGAGATTGCCTTGTAGGTGAGACACAGATTACCTCTGAGAAATCTGTATGATACCGATTAGAGTGATAGCAATTTGAGCCTGTCCACATAGGTCAGGTGTTGGAGGCCATGGATTCTTTTTGTAAGGTATTTCTGTAGCCTTTTCAGTTGGTGCAGGTGTTTGAAGAGGTACATACCAAATGGGGCATTGTACTCAATTATTGGCCTAATGAGGGAGGAGTACAGAGAGGTAATAACTGCCTTTTTCCTGGATGCAATCCCCTTTACTTATGAGATAAACTAAGTAAAAGGCTTTTCTGACCACTGCTGCTACATGATGGTCAAATGTGAGATGTTTGTCAACCTGTGTACCCAGGTCTCTCAACACAGGTTGTGTGCTTAGGGTGTTGCCACTGATGTGGTAATCAGTAGGGGCCATGTTTCTGTTGAATGGTATGATAATACATTTTTTGCATTTAATTTAAGGCCATGACTTTGGCACCAGTCATTTACTTCTGTAAGACCTTCTTGTAGTATGTTAACATCATTTGGGGAGTCAATGACAGCACCCAACTTACTGTCATCCACAAACTTGGTTAGCCACAGGCCTTTTGTCTTTGTCTGGACCTCTGAGAAGTAGATGCCAAATAATAGGGGTCCCAGGACAGATCCCTGGGGAACACCACTAGTGACAGGTCTGCTGTCAGAGGTGGTGGCACCCATTTTGACCTTGTGGGTCCTATCGGTGACCCAGTTGGCTACCCACCTGATGAGTCCATAGTAAAGCAATTATTGAGCTGGTTACCTCTCATGATATAAGAAGGAAGTTTTCTTCACACAGTCTCACTGGTAATCTTTCCATTTGATAAAACTGATAGTGTTGATTAATATTATGTAAAATGTAAGTTTGTGGCTTCATTCAGGATTCCACGATTTCTGCAATGTCATGATTGGTGATCTACAGCCATGTTTTAAGTGAGTTAAACTTATTTCTTATAATGCCCACAGTAAAGGTGACATTGTTTAGTCCCTTGTGATTGTTGAATTTTTGCTCCCAGTAGATGTAGTTTTTTGTGTTCAGTTCTATATGTCCACAGAGAAATAAGGTAGAGTGTGCCCAAAAATGCTACTAGTCTGTACATTGTTATGATCTGGAACCTAATAGTGGATCCCACTTACAGCTTGTGCATGACATTATTAGCAGAACACTGTGTACTTATCCACTCCTATGTAGATTGCAGTTGAGGAGGGGAGGTGGTCCATGATTTTAACAGGTTATGATATATGATCCTGCAGCCTCGTAGTGCTGAAATTCTAACTGGGTCATCTATGGGATACTATGATTTGAGGATAGATTAGTAAACAAAGGATGTAAATAATATACAATGGGGTTATCTCAGTCAGAAATTATGAGAAAGTCCTTAGCACATTTAGTTGGCCCTGGGGTGGTAGAGGGTAGGGAGTGATAGGGCTTTACCCTTCATGGTGCTACTATCAGCGGTCAGCCATGGTTAAGTAGCTATATGACAAGACAAATAGAAAGGTGAAGAATACAGCTGCTATTACAAAGAAGAGAATGAGCACACTGTTACCATAACACCTGTTACAGCAGTAAAAACAATCAAGAGAAGTTGCAGAGACATTTTTTAAACTGCAGAACAGCTATATGTGTTGCTAGCCCCAGAAAACTTGCAAGAAGAGATAGATTGATCCAATACCATGGACACTGCTGCAATCAATTTAATCAAGGGAGGATAAAATAGCATTATGGATAGAACAAACATTCAGGTTATAAAATTACAAGGAAACATATTCCTATTACCTAATAGACACATAAAAAGATGGAGTAGCAAAACCAAACAAATGCTAACTCCAAATAGCATACCAATCATAATTTGCAATGAACCATAAACAAAAGATTAATGTACATGCATTACAGTCTCTGCACTATACAGCTTGCTTATATCAATCAATAGTTTATGCCCAGCAGTAATCCGATCAACACTCTAAGCATTAAACAGCCACTTCCTCATCAGACTTTAGTGATAAAAATGGCCATATCTGATGAAACAGACATTGTTATGGTTTAGATGTTGGAGTTGCTTGTTGAGGATTCCTACAAAGAATAAATCATAAAAATGCAGTGGTTTTGGTATAGTTGTCACCACCCTTTGATATAGATTCTCTGTTACAACACCTCTTGTTACAACATTCACAGTAAAGCCACCCACATGCCTCATGCTCATAAGGAAGATGTTTGTTACTCCAATTCTAGCAGATAAACAAATGCTGGGCTATGCCAAGGAAGAGAGTGAACAGACTTGCTCAGAAACAGAGAAGTTTCCACTGTCTGATGTTGCCCTACACCCTTCCTAACCAAAACAATATATTTAAATTGGCTAATAGCTCTTTTGACAATCACTTGGCATACCTTTGTGAATACACCATGCTGTGGCTCAGTCTCCCGCATACAGGACTGAACTGCTGTTCAGAAACAGAGAAGTATCTGATGTTTGATGTTGCCCTGCACCCTCTATAACTAAAACAATGCACGTTATTCAAACTTAAATGATTTTAAAGTAGCCAGGACAGTTAACAGTGGGTCTGCTGTCTATGCTGGTTATCTGTTTCACTGATCAGAAAAAACACAGCATTTAGCAACTCCAGTGGCACAGTGGGATAAAGCCCTGACTACGGTTCAGATTACCCAGGTTTGATTAGTGGCTTGGATGAGTGACAGAGCAGGAGAGAGGGATGGGCTTACCTGTTATTATCTCCTGCAATTATCCCTGGTGGATGCTGGGGATGATGCTGTTGGATTATGCGTGGTCCAAAAAGAGTGGAAACGTGCCTGAGCTACCACAGAGGCAGAGCAATACGTCACATCCATTTCACTTCCACCCCTAAGATATAACCACAGAGCTGCAAGGGACTTGTAAGGAAGAATTTGGCTAGATGGTAAGACCAACCCCCAGCTGGAAGAAGGACAACACTGACCCCCATGGGATGCCATTAAGATCCTCGCTGGCCCTGGGTTAAATTTGGACATTGGACCAAGGCTGATTGGAGTGCCGGTAGACCCAGCAAAGGATCTAGGACACTAGGACAGCTATCAGAATGACAGAAGGGAAGCAAAAAAAATGCATTTAATGCAATTGATCCCATAAGTAGATTGACTCTAGTCCCCTGACCATTTGTGCTATGAGTGCCTGTAACCCTTTTCTATAGATGAGTTTTAATGAAATATTAAATCAGATGTATGCTGAATCTTTTGGAAACTTACATTTTTTTATTTTTATTTTTATTTGCTTCTACCTTACTTGTTACTGTCCTAATTTGTCCAACTCCAAGCACCTCTTCTGTGCATGCATGACTTTTTGTTTCCCACTAACTTGCAACTGTGTGACCCACTTCTGTCCCCTCCCTCCTTAGTTCTCCAGCTACCCCTTTAAAATAATGAATTTCAGGAATCACCTCTTCATCTATACTTGCACTAAAGTCTACCTCCTTAACGTTATATACTCCAACCTTCAACCTTCTCTATAAACAAATACTATAAAACACAAAATTACACCATCCCCACTTTTACAAAAAACTCAAAGACTTCCTCAGTACTACAGTCCCCAGTCCCTCATCAGCTGGAAGCACAACAACTTTCTGCTCCACAACCAGAAACGTAAGAAATACAACTTTTTATAGTAAATGCACTCTTCAAAAATACTTTTCTCATCCTCTTTCCCTCCTTCCACTTCTGCCAAATTCCACAATACACATCCTTTATTATCACTAACCACAAGCTCTGTACTCCTCACATCAACACCACTAGCATATTTCCTCCTTTTCACTGTCCCTAACCCAGCCCAGTTATGGCACACTCTCAGTTCAACCCAGGACAAGATGTTAACAATGTTGAACACAATCACTCATACCCCAAAAATCCTAAACAAACTTAATCATATCAATGCATTTCTGGCCTCATGCTCACCTGATATACTTTCCATCAATGAATCATGGCTCATAACAACATTCACCATTTTTTCCAGATTATAATCGCACATTTGATGCCTGCCCTGGGTTTAGGACAGGGGGAGGTGTTATGCTGCTGCTGCACAAATTAGCATTCAGTATTACTGTAGTTACCCAGGAAACCCTACAACTGATCATGAGCCCAATTGGATACTCACTGAACTGCCACTCAAGTCCTCGCACAAGCTATTTCTTGCAGTTACATACCTACCCCCTCCTACCTTAATGACAAGTCAAAGCATTTTTGCAGAGCATTCTTGCTGCCATTCTACCAATCAAACATATTATCTTTAGGGACTTCAGTCTGAACATTCTGGGACTCACAAACCATGACATTTCTGAATCCCTAGCCAACTAGAAACTAATCCAAATGGTAACCAACCAAATTGGACTGAATGTTAAAACAAATCACAACTAATGCCTAGATTTCATAATAACCTCCCACCCTGCCAACATCTTCTTTCTCATCAATCAGCAACCCACCTTCAGTGGCCACTGCCCTAGAGCCTTCCACATTCAAACCTAAAAATCAAATATCCCCCTATAAAGATCTCTTTCAGGCCAAAGTCTCACCAGAAACTTTCCAGACAGCATTCACAACTCTCCACCATAGACTGCTTTCCTATACTCTGCCATTCTGAAACCAAAATACTGCAAACCAGTTCACAAAACTTCTCTTCTCACTTCAGAACATCCTCTTCCCTATAATCTCTAGATTCCTTAAGCACAGTAAAATTAATTGGCTTGCAAAGAGCTGAAAACACTAATGGAGCTCAGAAATAAAGCTTGGAGAATGTAGAAAAAAAAGATGCCTTAGATACTAATAGATGTTACTGTGCACCAAGTTACATAATATCACCAAACAGGTGAACTAATGACATAAAGCCAAACATCTCAAATCAAAACAAACTTTTCTCCTATATTCTCCTAAACAATTCGGCCAAGAATGTTTACCATCTCTGGGAGAACACCTCAATAGGAACTCATTACACAAGGCCCCATACCTTATCAAACCCGTAACCTCTATCCAGCTGGCTTTCTACAAGAATTCTCTAGCCCACCTTCAACCCCTCAACACCCAACCAAATAGATAACAACTTCCAAGAATACCACATACCATTTCACTAAAATCATGGCTAGGCATATTACAAATTTATTCAAACAAATCTCATTTTACTCCCCTGAAGGTCCTGACAACCTATGCCCTTGTTTTCTTTACCACTGCATAGACTACACAGTCACCCCTCTAAAACAAATATATATCCACTGCCTCACAACAGACACCATGCCAACAATATGGAAGTCAGCTTTGGTCAGACTCATACCATACAAACCTGTATCCATTAGTTACTTGTTGTCCATCTGCATACTTCTTACTCTTGGCATAATCCTAGAAAAAATAACTTATTTGTAACCATCTTAACACTTACCTTGAAAAATACCTCTTGTTCTCCAACAACCAAAATGTCTTTTGGGCAAGAAGGAGTAGTTTGACAGTACAATGGACTCTAAATGATGACATACTATAATGCAATGTAAGCAAATGGAGCTTTTCTCCCCAGGCCTTCGGTGAAAATTGGACTTTCCCAGTAAACAAAGACAAATAAATAAATATTAACTAGCATGGATAAAGGGAACCTAACTGGGGCAGTATACATTGATATAACAGAAGAATTTGACATGGTGGACCACTCTGTTTTACTAACCCATCTCCTAGACATTGGCATCAGCCCAGAAAAATCACTAAGTGGTACAAGGACTTCCTGGCTAACAGGTATTTTGCTATGAAGACCAGCTTCTTGGCTAACAGGTCTTTTGCTATGAAGACCAGCTCCACTCTATCAGACACTGCCTACTCATATTCAGGGGTTCCACAGGACGCTATACTTTTCTTTTTACTATTCTTTATTTTCATAATCAAACTACCCCTTGACCTACCCCATCTGCAACTTCACTTACATGCAGATGGCATGGTCATTTATAGGGTTAAACCAGTCATGTCATCCAAAGCCAGTCTGCAAACAGACTATCAGGAATTAAATCAGTGACTCTGTTGCAAAAAACTATTGTTCCGCCCTAAAGAGAAACAAGTCTATGCTATTTGGTAGTAAGAAAAGACTTAATGCATCCCCAGCTCTCTCAGTATTACTGGCCAGAGCAACAACCTGATTGAAACAACTACTTCATTTAGATACCTTGTCATTTTGCTCACCCAATCCCACAGCTTTCAAGAACAAATTAAAAACCTGGATCAAAATTCAACTGCCTTCTTTACTAAACACAAAAAATACCACAGTTTCTCTCACCACCCCCTTGTTAAGAGTGCCCTGCTTACACAACTTGAATGCAGCCTACCTCTGTTCACCACCACCTCAATCAAAAACACAACTACTTTAGACACCCTTTACCAACACCTTTTAGCATGTACATCACTGCCTCACAATATCCAGATTAAACTGGCTACCAGTAGAAGCCAGTTTCCTTCTGGACTCTCCCGTGGGTGGGGTGCTGGGGGGGCAAAGCCCCCCTGAGTAAACATGGTGTGTGTGTTTTGTTTTTTGTTTTTGTGTGTGTTTTACCTTCCGTTTACCAAAACTGCTTTTTCGGTGAAAGTAGTTTTGGTAAACGGTGTTCGTAGGTTGATTCGACAGTTGGTCTTTCGATCAACTGTCCTAGATCCATATATATATATATATATATATATATATATATATATATATATATATATATATATATAAAATAAAAGTGAACATCCAACTCCCCTGGCCAAGATGGTGCACAAACACCAGCGTTTGAAATGTGCACTGTTTCTTGTCTTTTCTATTCCAGTTTTCCATTCACAATGTGGGATAAATTTAGAACCCATTCACAGAATCAAAAAAACCGACCTGTCATATAATAACACAAAATGTCTACCCACCTACACCACCTGTGACCTACCCCATCTGCAACTTCACTTACATGCAGATGACGTGGTCATTTATAGGGTTAAACCAGTCATGTCATCCAAAGCCAGTCTGCAAACAGACTATCAGGAATTAAATCAGTGACTCTGTAGCAAAAAACTACTGTTCAGCCCTAAAAAGAAACAAGTCTATGCTGTTGCTGCTATGACTTCTTTTTTCACTGCTAATGACAAAACATGACATCCTTAGTTCAGTAAAGACACAGCAAGAAGCAGGCACATGTACACACACACACACACACACACACACACACACACACACACACACACACACACACACACACACACACACACACACGTGCGCGCACACGCACACACATGCACAACCGCACACCTGCACACCCACGCACACATGCACACCTGCACCCCCGCACCCCCCCCACACACACACACACACACACACACACACACACACACACACCCACATACACACACATGAATAAATTGAACTATTAATACCAAGCACAATACTTCCTGTGTGTATGGTGTGACACACTACAAATAAAACAGTTAACCGCTCAAAAATTTTCAAAGAACCAGCAAGCAATTTTCAGGTTTTACAGTATATGCTCTTTGTCAAAAATGGGCAGTATCATTTATCTGTGTGTTATATCATGGCACTTGCATTAAGTACTGAGATTTCTAGTGGTGTACTGTTAGGTAGGGGTTCTAATCTCACTACTGTCAACTAGTGTGGGTCTATCTAGTTAGAGCAGCATAACTGTGTATCTTGCAGTCATTAATGCAATCCTATGGAGTACCAGTATCTGGGTAGTCCACCTCTACAAGAAGGCCAGTCACAAGTGGAGTCCCTCAAGGATCAGTCCTTGGACCGCTTCTTTTTCGCATTTACTTCTCTGAAAGTCAAGGACAATGCCAGTGGTCTCTGGCTGACTAAATTTGCAGATGATTGCAAATTAGGAGCTGTCATTGAATACTACACCGAAATAACTGGTGTCAGAGCAATGGAATAAAAATAAATGCCAAGAAATGCATAATACTATCCTTTGGGAGGTCATCCATCCATGTTAACTATCATATTGACAACACACCCGTTAGAGTTGACCCAGTAGTTAGGAATTTAGGGACACATATAGACAGTAATCTAGCCTTTGACCATCACATGTCTACAGTAGTGAGGAAATCATTTTATGTTACGCAACTTATAAACAAAGGTACGGCATCTAGGTCCAAGAAAGTTATTGTTCCACTGTATTCAGCATTCATCAGACCTGTCATTGAGTACAATAGTCCCTATGGCATGTGTAGAATAGTGTGTGTGTATTGTACCTTTAAGAAGCATTTCAAGGACAGCACATGCATATAAGTAGCAAGCACATGCTAGCTTCAGTGCCATTTTTGAGAGTGCAGCCAGAGAGTGAGCATGTATGAGTGTAATAGCTAGTTTATTTATAATTTTATCTAAGTTAAAGTTATTAAGCCTAAATCTTGATGCATTTGTACATAATAAAGCTGCTTAAACAGAACCCATAAATGCTCATCTGTTTTATCCTGACTGGATGAGCAACATGGTGTCAGAACTGGGATTCCAAAGACTGCTTTTCAGAGCTATGACATGAAGAGTAACAGTGAAGGTAAACTAAGAAAACCAAGTACAAAAAAGGGCCAGAAACAAATTCAAGCTCATGAAGACTTGCACAAATTATTTATTTATTAAAAAGATAAAATGGAACATTATAAGGGCACAAAATGCATTTATTAAAGAAGTGAGAGGCACGGAAAAGTTTATTAATTAAACAAGATGTTTAAAATTAAGATATTTGATAAAGCAATTATCAGAAAAGCACATAAGGGGTTCAGAATTACCTTGGAATTGCAAAATGAGCATGTTTAAAGTAAAATGGACATGTCTAGAGTAAATGAGCAAAAGAAAAGTATAATGGGCATGAAAAAGATTAAACGAGCAAAATGAAAATAATAAAGGGCAAAAAGTGTACATTAAGTATAAATAAAGCAAGGAGACTGCATGTTTGGGCAAAGTACTGTGTTTTGGCATAAACTACAATTTGGCATTGATTGAAGCTATTCAGGGCATAACTAGAGTTATTCAAAGTATCTTGAAGTGTGCAAAAGTGTTTACAGTGTGTGCTTATTACTGTGCATTTATTGTAAAGTGTTTATTGTGTGCAAAGTGCGACTATTTCAAAAAGTGCAGTCAAAATACAGTCATTTTGAAAAGGTTCTTGTGCTGGGTGTGTCTGTTCACAGAGTGCTGCCATTACAGAGTGTTTTGTGCACTGTACATAGTTATTTAGCAAAGTACAGCCATTTTGGAAAAGTATCAGTGTGCTGTGTACTGTTTATTCGCAAAGTGCAATTGCTTCAAAATGTTTTTTACTCTGGACGTCTTCTGCCCAGTTTATTCACACAGTGCAGTTATTTTGAAATGTTTCTTACACTGATAAGAGGTAATTTCTTACAGTACAGTAATTTCAAGAATATTCTTGTGCTCAGGAGGCTTATTTCGCAAAGTTTGGTTATTGAGAGGCTTCTTGTGCAATTGGGAATAGTTACAAATACTGGCATAAATTTCTGTCATATGTATATGTGTGTGTGTTCATGCATTCTTGCAAAAACCTTCACTGGTATGTGTTAGTATGGCAGATTGATTTTGAAAACCATCACCGCTTGTATTTGATCAGAATATTGCATGAGAACTGGAGAATATTTGAGCAAGAGTACGATATTTTTATACAAGCAGCTTATTCTGAAAAAGATGCATGCATCAGGGCATTCATTTTGCTAAAACTAGCTGGGTCAGAGCAAGCCATTGAAAGACAACATTAATTTGTGTATGCACCAGCAGTATATGAGGGAGAAGGTGAAAACCATCATATTGTTGTACAGGCTGAATCAAGGGAAGACCCCAAGTATTTGAAATGCAAATTCAGGGAAATGTGTAACCCCCAGACAAATGTTACATTAGAGAGGCATTTGTTTTACACAAGAGATCAAAAACCAGGAGAAACCTTTGCAGCTTAAATTACTGACCTGAGAAACAAAGCTAAAATGTGTAGGTTTGGTGATTTAAAAGATGAGTTAATAAAGGACAGGCTTGTGTGTGGTATTAATAGTGCTGCAGTGAGAACGATTTTGCTTTCTGACAGTGATTTAATGCTGAGCAAATCTACTGAGATTTGTCAAATCCATGAAGTTAGAGAAAGGCACACAAGTATGCTTGCAAGTGATAAGAGCATGATTTCAGCAGGCTCCAGAGCAAATCTAGACAGCATACAGCACATGGCTAGAAGAGGCAGGCCTAAGCACATGGCACCTGCCGCTCTTGCAGGCTTCCCAGGTAAAAGTCGTAGTTTTCCAGCAAGTTCTAAGAAAAGGACATGCTCAGTGCAGTACAAGGGTAAGTCAGCAAAATCCAAATCCAGCTTTATTGTTAACTGTCGCAATTGTGGTGCCAATCATGAGTCTAAAAGAGACAAATGCTTAGCATTTGGTCAGCAATGCCACAAGTGTAAAAAATAGAACCATTTTCAAAAGTTTCGTAAATCAAGTAAACCTCACACAGTTAGAAATAAAGGTCACTTACAAAAGCAAGTTGATCATATAGAGAGTTGCAACTCTACTTTCTACGTAGATGGTGTGTCAGTAATTGGTGAAAAGGTTAATGCAGTAAATTTGTTGACAAAGAACAAACTGTTTTTTACTGTCCAGATCAATGGTAAATCCACTGAGCTCAAAGTCACTGGTTCAAAGTGTGATGTAATGTCAGCAGATACATTTGCAAAGGTGAGAGCTGGTGAGCAACTTAATGTGGCCAGTTGTGCGAAACTTGTTGCTTATGGATGTGAAGAGATTCAAACCAAAGGGTCAGTGGTGCTTTCATATTATTTGGCTAAGAACTGTTACAGCTTACTACTGCATGTAGTCTGAAGACCTGTGCAGTTATTACTGGTTCCTAGAGACAGCCTGAGAATGAATCTGCTTTCTTTTACCAAAGAAGTTCATCATATAAGCACAAATCCTAGTTCCAATTTACTGAAGCTATTTTCTTAGAGTATGCTTATGTTTTCGATGACAAGTTAGGCAAACTTCCAGTTATGTATTCTATGAAGTTAGACCCAAAGATCAGTCCAGTGGTCAGACCAGCAAGAAAAGTCCCAATAGCTATGCAGGATAAAGTCAAATCTCAACTGGATAAAATGGTGCAGCAAGATGTAATTTATCCAGTTACAGAGCCTACTGAATAGGTGTCATCCATCGTAGCATCTCACAAGAAAGGCTCAGACAAAATCACAATATGCATTGATCCAAGAGATTTGAATAAAGCATTAAAGAGACTGCATCATCCAATGCATACAGTCAAGGAAGTCACAGTCCTAGTACTGAATGCCACTGTTTTTCTGTCTTGGATGCAAAAAGTTCATTTTGGCAAGTGATACTTGATCACAAATCTTCACTACTCACTACTTTCAGTACACCATTTGGAAGATAAAGATTCCTCAGGATGTCATTTGGAATAAATTCTGCAAGTTTAAGTCTTTCACATGCAATGGAGCAAATATTTTCAGGTTATCCTTGTGCCATAATGGTAGATGATTTATTCGTTGGAGGCAATGGTGAAGTAGAGCATGACAGAAACCTTAGGAAAGTTCTAGACAGAGCACATGAAGTGAACTTAAAGTTCAATCCTCTGATGTGCAAATTCAGACTACCAGAAGTTGCATATGTAGGTCATTTATTTAACAGCACTGGCTTGTGACCAGACCCATCCAGGCAAGCAGCCATTCTTGAGATGCCAGCATCAGATAATGTTCAAGCTCTACAACATTTTCTTGGTATGGTCAACTATTTAGGCAAGGTTATACCAGACCTCAGTGAGTTGGCAGTGCCTTTGAAAGAGCTGATGCACAAAAATGTTATATGGTCTTGGTTAGAACAGTACCAGAGAGCATTTGAAGACCTTAAGCAGAAAATTGCCACCCCACCTACATTAAGATACTATGATGTCAATAAACTAGTAACTCTTTCCTGCGATGCTTCAAAATTTGGTCTTGATGCAGTTATTCTTCAAGAAGGCAGACCAGTAGCCTATGCATCTAGAATGCTTACCCAGACTGAAATGCAATATGCTTAGATCAAGAAAGAACATTTGGCAATAGCACTTCCACGTTCAAAATTTTCATGATTATATTTATGGTCGCGCCATTCAGATTGAAACTGATCACCAACTTCTAGTCACTATTTTAAAGAAGCCTATGTATTCAGCTCCAGTGAGATTTCAAAGAATGACACTCAAAATGCTCTATACAAAGGCAAATTTCTTCATCTGGCTGATACCTTATCCAGATCACCCAGAAATGCAATGGAACAGCTTAATGCAGAGAATTTTGACTTTGATGCCATGGAAGTGCATAATTTTTCTACCACAAGATTTGATGAGCTAAGAGATCATATAAAGACTGATCCAATTTTGCAAAAGCTCAACTACTACTTTAATGTTGGATGGCCGTCAAAGCAATCTAGTGTAACACCTGAAGTGCAAACTTATTTTCCTTACAGAGATGAAATGTTGATGGAAGATGACATTATTTTCAAAGGTCCTAAAATTGTTGTTCCTGCTTCCTTAAAATGTGAATATATCCAGATTTTGCATTGTGGTCACTCAGGTTCTGAATCTACCGAAAGATGGGTGAGAGAACTAGTATTTTGACCTTCTCTAGTAAAATACATTGATAAAGTACTTTCTTTTTATTCAGTATGCAATAGTACTAAAACACATTTGCAAAAAGAACCACTTCATCTAAGTCAAGTTCCTGAACTACCTTGGTCAAAAGTAGCCACTGATACATTCGAGTGGAACAATCAGCATTAATTAGTGTTGGTAAACTCTTATTTGAACTGGTTTGAGATTGAGTTTCTACCTAACCTACCATCCACTCCTATCACCAAGTTAAAACATCATTTCTCAGTCCATGGTAGTCCACACAAAGTTATTTCTGACAATAGTACCCAATTTACCAGTCAGTTATTTCAGAAATTTGTAAGAGAATGGGACTTTGTACATGTTACTAGTAGTCCTGAATATCCACAGTCAAATGGACTAGCTGAACATACAGAACAAAGTGCAAAGCAATTATTAGAGAAGTCAAAACATGATAATACCGATGTCTTTTTGAATTTACTCAAACTTGTAAACATACCCTATGCCAATATACTTGGCTCACCTACTCAGAGACTTCTGTCTAGGCAAACCAGAACAACATTGCCTATCAGTTCCAGTTTGTTGAGACCTAAAGCTAAGAACAACAGGACAATTAGAGCCCAACTATTCAGAAAGCATTCTTTTCAGAAGTCCAGCTATGATAAATCAAGCATATTTCTTCATCCATTGAAAGAAGGAGACAATAAGGATTCAAACAGTGAAAAGTTTCAACTGGATTGGTCAAGTAACAGGTATATGTGCCGAGCCGAGCTCCTACTTTGTAGAATCTGAGGATGTTGAGTACAGGAAAAATCGCAGACATCTTCTTCCTGTACTAGAATCGATATCACAGCATTGTTCCTGCGATAAAGACTCTAGACCTCAGAGCAATCCAGAAGATGCTCCTGTTTCAGAACATGTCTTAACTTCTACTTCCATTCTTGATGAAGTTCCTGAAGTCCCCAAAGTTGAACATTTAGCAAAGACAGTCCCAGTTGCTAGACCTAATTCTAATTTCTATGTCACACAATTTGGTCATATTTTCATACCTAGTGTGAAATACACAGCAACCTGGACATAATTGTCTATATGAATTTAGTTCTGTATAATTGCATGACAAAGAATTATTTGTATCAATTGCATGTCAGTCAATGTCATCATTATTTGATGACTCATTTCTCAAAGAGGGAGGATGTTGAATAGTGTGTGTGTGTGTGTGTGTGTGTGTGTGTGTGTGTGTGTGTGTGTGTGTGTGTGTGTGTGTGTGTGTGTGTGTGTGTGTTGTACCTCTAAGAAGCATTTCAAGGACAGCACTTGTATATAAATAGCAAGCATGTGCTAGTTGCAGTGCCATTTTGAGAGTGCAGCCAGAGAGTGAGCCTGTATGAGTGTAATAGCTAGTTTTTATATAGGTTTATCTAAGTTAAAGTTATTAAGCCTCAATCCAGATGAGTTTATATATAATAAATCTGCTTGAAAAGAACCCACAAATGCTCATCTGTTTTATCCTGACTGGACGAGAGACAGTATGCACCTAACCAGGCATAACCAACAAATGGAATGTCCGCAGAGGTTCCTCACTGAAAGAAAACATGCCGTAAGTAAAATGTCCTATGCAGACCACCTCAAGAAGCTATCCCTGTATTCTGTCTCCTACAGGCTGTTGAGGGGAGATCTATACCTGGCATACAAGGCATTGTCAGACCCCACTCTGATGGACCTCTTGCATATCCACAAAACACAGACAAGAATTACCCATTCTAAATACTTAAACCTTGCCTATGATATAAATAAGACCTGCTGGAGAGATGGGTATGTACCCCAGAGACAACCCTGTCTTTGGAACAGGCTCCCCATCTATGTGAAATAGAGTTCCTCCCTAATCCAATTCAAGTGTAACATGGACAGTTAGATGGGGAACAGGAAATTCATCCCTGGCTTGGCACCTATATCTGTAATGGACACAGGCAACATGTAAATGGTTCATCTCCCAGGCCCCTGCTTGAAAATGTTTCATCTCCCAAGCCTCTGCTTACACTTATCAAGGGTACCAGAACTTGTCAGAGATTTGGGATGCATGTCTAGGCTTAAAAAGCCCCTTATGGTCATTAGCCTAGTAAACACCTATGAACCTATGGTATTCTCACTGACAAGTAGCAATCCTTTTCTAACATATCAGTGCAGAATTAAATTAAATAAATGGTTTCCTTGAATGTTATAAATACATGAAAACAGCCAGAGCCTTTATACAGAATAACTTAATAATGATAGAATTGCTACGTGCAATTGTTTTAGATTAGTCTGTTATATGGTACCAATAAATCTGTTTGTGAAACACTTTGCTGCACACATTCTATACAGACACTGTATACATTTCATAGACTATTATCAATAATTTTACAAATGAACTTTGATAAGTATGAAAATACAAACAATTCATATTTTAGAAAAAAAAAACTTCTTATACCGTACTGCAGCTATAAAATAAAGCTCATAACTGTTGTCAGTCCTTTAATTATTACAAAATAAAAGCTTTTAAAAATAGAGCTGCATTTTTGTTTCCCTTTTGAAGAAAGCTAAATATCTGTTTATTTTATTATCACCAAAAATTTAAGAAAATAATCCCTGGGATTCATTAACAATTGTGTACGCTTTGCATGAAGACTACACCATGTGAGTGCATTAGTGCAACAGTGTTGGCGGCCATGAAACAGTGCAGGGAAGCATGAGCGCATCATGTGAACAACATCGCTCACCTGCAGGCACACCTGTTATGCAAGCATGTGCGGATAGCTTATATTAGCTTGACAAGTCTGATCTGTAAGGCTATGGAGCATATTATTGTGGACCTCATAAAGCAATCTCCAAGCACTTGACCTCACCCAGTTTGGATTCATCAAGGGCAGATCTTGCCTGTTTAATCTGGTTGACTTGTTTGAGACTGTCACCAAGGGCCTTGATGAGGGAAAGTTAGTACATACAGCTTACCTTGACTTGGCCAAAGCCTTTGACACAATCCCCCACTCTGGCATCTTTGAAAAAGCTAACACAACTTGGCATAAATCCCTGTCTCATCAAGTGGGTGGCCAACTAGCTCATCAATAGGACTCACAAGGTCAAAATAGGTTACTCTACCTCTGACAGCAGACCTGTCACTAGTGGTGTTCACCAGGGATCTGTCCTGAGACCCCTACTGTTTGGCAATTACTTCTCAGAGGTCCAGGTAAAGACTAAAGGCCTGTGGCTGACCAGGTTTGCAGATGACTGTACATTGGGTGCTGTCATTGACTCCCCAAATGATGTTAATATACTACAAGAGGGTATCACAGCAACAAATAACTGGTGCCAAAGTCATGGCCTTATGTTAAATGCAAAAAAAGTATTATCATACCATTCAGCAAAAACACAATCCCTACTGTTTGTCACATCAACTGCAACCCGCTAAGCACACAACCTGTAGTGAGAGACCTGGATACACAGGTTGACAACAATCTCACATTCGACCATCATGTATGTAGCGGCAGTGGTCAGAAAATCCTTTTATTTGGTTCATCTCATAAGTAAAAGGATTGCATCCAGATAAAATAGGCGGTTATTACATCTCTGTACTCCTCCCTCATTAGGCCAATAATTGAGTACAACTCCCTGCTGGGTATGCACCTCTCCAAACACCTGCACCAACTGGAAAGGCTACAGAAATACCTCACAAAGAGAATTCATGGCCTCCAACACCTGTTCTATGTGGACAGGCTCAAATCACTATCATTCTACTCGGTATCATACAGATTGCTCAGAGGTCATCTGTGTCTCGCCTACAAGGCGATTTTGGACCCTGCCCTACTAGAAATGCTCCATATCCATAACTCTAACCTTGCACATCACCCAGTCAAAAGGCCTAAATCTAATATGTGACATTAACAAAACCTACTGGAGAGACAGGTTTTTCGCCCAGAGGCTGCCCCATCTCTGGAATAGACTCCCCATGCACATCATCAAACAAAGAGCGTCACTGACACTCCTCAAGCCCAACCTTGATGAGTGGATGGGAAACCACAAATTTTTCCCAGGGGTTCCACCTGTGTCCCTCATTGTCAGTGGTGAAAGGTGCTGATTGAGATTTCTTTTTTGAGGTTAAACATGGCTAGGCTTGTAAGGGCCCCAGGCCCATTAGCCTAGTAACCTTCTATGATCCTATGATCCTATGAACTACAATGTTAATAGTGCAGCTATAAGTAAGAGAGGAGGGTAAATGGATTAAATGGAGAAAATGTTCTCAGTTTATACACCCATGTGATTGTGTCGCAAAGAAACATTTAAAACTGATTAATCCTGTTCACAATTTTTGACCCATGCACATATCTAAAAACTAATATGTTAACAACAGATGTGAGAGGGACACAATGCAACAATGTAAAAAAGGGAGTAAATGTGATGCTGATGTTGATAGCATGCCAAGCAGAGATAAAGTTAGCAAGAACAGTGGATGTATTACGGGTTATTCGCATAGACCGCAGTTGTTGAATACAACATGAATATACAGGTAATGTATGTGTGATAATCGACAGTTGTGCTGTATTCTTCACTTCATCATGTATAAAGAAGAAGAAATGAGCCCTACAGCTGTTGTGTCATGCACATCAGAAAGCGAAAGGTTTTACCATTTATTGTCATTTGGCAACCATAGACAGGGAACTAAAACAATGAGTGAGAAGGCCATTGAAAAAACAATCAGTAAAAACAAAATGAAAACACCAGCAAAGCTAAAACTTCCACTAAGTGACCTCCCAAACCTCTTGTGTCAGAGGCACATGGGATATATGCAAATGATCCTTATGAACAATCAGGTGTTTCAGCTAATTGGCAATTCTGAATGCCTATGACTTGTTTTGTCATTTTAATGGACAATTTCAGGCCAATAAAGCCAAACCCCACTAGCTGTGGATATACATATTTTGGCCTTGACAATAATTGAGACTGCACAGCTAGTGGGGTTTGGCTTTATTGGCCTGAAATTGTCCATTAAAATGACAAAACAAGTCATGGGTATTCAGAATCACCAATTAGCTGAAACACCTGATGTTCATAAGGATCATTTGCATATATCCCATGTGCCTCTGATACAAGAGGTTTGGGAGGTAACTCAGTGGAAGTTCTAGCTTTGCTGGAGTTTTCATTTTGTTTTTACTGATTGTTTTTTCAGTGACCTTCTCTCTCATTGTTTTAGTTTGTTGTTTGGGATATTTTTGCAGTGACCCTAATGATAATGGACATCACCTGGGTATAACAGCCCTGTGCTTAGTCATTCTGCTTGTGCTGTGCTGATGAGGTCATAATAAGGCCAAAATATGCATATCCACAGCTAGTGGGGTTTGGCTTTATTGGCCTGAAATTGTCCATTAAAATGATGAAATAAGTCATGGGCATTCAGAATCGCCATTTAGCTGAAACACCCTGATGTTCATAAGGATCATTTGCATATATATCATGTGCCTCCAACCATATACAGGGGGTATATTACTTGAAACATGTATTAGACAAGCATGTGTTGTATATTCATGTGCATTCTAAACAGTAACATAATAACATTCAGAATCGCCATTTAGCTGAAACACCCTGATGTTCATAAGGATCATTTGCATATATCCCATGTGCCTCCAACCATATACAGGGGGTATATTACTTGAAACATGTATTAGACAAGCATGTGTTGTATATTCATGTGCATTCTAAACAGTAACATAATAACATTGAAAATACACAAGTGACTAATGACAACACAGATCAGATGACATTGCAGTAGTTTAAAAACTCCAGTCATAAATGCAGAGCATCTACTACATGATTATACTGGACATTCTCACAAGACATTACAGGGAGCACTACCATTATAGCACGTAAATAACACAAACACACAAGAAAATGCTCTAACATAGGCCCAATCACACTTTATGATGATCTTGCAGTATGCTATCCAGTAAGAAATGTTATGTAAGTCTTCCTATCCTATAAAGCTGCACAGTATGAAGAAAACAATTATAGTAATACATAAATGTTTGAAGGAAGACATACAATATAGTGCATTCTCATTTGGAAATTGACTAATGCCTTGAAAAACCAAAGACATATTTAACATTTGCATCTTGCCCAACTCAAAGACATGCCAGGACAGATATCAGAAAGATGAGTATCAACTTGTGATGTCACAGAAATAGGCATACTGTGTATGCCATGATGAACACAGTTAAAGGGCTTACAGCACTTCCCTATTGCAATGGGTATGGAACCTCTAACATGGATACTGATGCCTTAAAATGTTGCCCTCTGACTGTGCAATAAATACTTTCTTTGCCTATTCTACTCCTGTCTGACACAGTTATCTGGCAGACAGATGTTACCAGATTCAAACTTGGAAAAGGCTCACCCAGACTCTGCTACGCTTTGCTGTGAGGGAAAGGTTGGTTTTCTTTTTATTTGTTGTATTTTGTATTAGTTTGTTGCCTTTTTATATTTTGAGTGCTGTGATTTGTTTTCTTTACCTTGTGTTTTGCTTGTGTTCTGCTTTTAACTGCATATTAAAACTTCAAAAGACCCCACAGCTCTGTATCTTGTGAGTCAGGCAGAAATTAGAACTGATCAATTAAGGACTCATACATAAGATGAAGAGGTCACTTAAGGTTAATCATTTGTGAACTGAGGGGGTGGATCTAGGAACTAAACCTTCTATTTAAGGGGTAAAATAAAACATTTCAGAGCTTTATTGGAAAGTCTCACCCAGACTCTGCTACACTTTGCTGTGAGGGAAAGGTTGGTTTGCTTTTTATTTGTTGTATTTTGTATTGGTTTATTGCCTTTTTATATTTTGAGTGCTGTGATTTGTTTTCTTTACCTTGTGTTTTGCTTGTGTTCTACTTTTAACTGCATATTAAAACTTCAAAAGACCCCACAGCTCTGTCTCTTGTGAGTCAGGCAGAAATTTTCCCCACCCCCACCCCCGTCACTGTTGTGTTCTTAAATACCACTGTCATTCTAGTTGCCTGCCTCTTATGTTACTTTGACCATATATCTCATTTCCTCTCTGCTTTCACTGGCTTGTGTGAGTAAGCACAACATTATCATTTTGTGAAATCACTCCCCTTCAACTATTTCAATTTATTGGCCATCCTACTGTATTCTATAGTACCAGAATACAAAAGTGACCACCTCCTTTCAATCTATCTTGCCGTTTTAAAAATAATGACTCTCCACTAAAACTTAACTTTTTAAACAGGTAAAACTTAAGTTACCCACTTTCACATCTAACTTCTCTAGTGCACACTGCAGTGTTTAGGATAAACCATTTTTTTTTCATCTTACCTTTAAGTATCCCTGTGACTAGCACTTGCTCTAATACCTGCTGGAAAGCACTAGGAAGCCTTAAACTGATACAAGCACTCAACTCTCCTTATTAATAAGGATAAATTAATCATAGGCACTAAACAGCCTATAATTGCAAAGTACCTTGCTAAGGTAAGGGAAAACAGCTCCTGTACTTTTCAAAAAAGCACCAAACCAGGCATGTCCAAGGGTCAGCTTCCGTTGATTTCTCCTGTCCACCTGGTGAGTCTGGGCATACTGGGGCAATGCAGCAATTGCCTCATGTACACAGACAACCCTCTCTTCCTACGACCCAATACTACAACCTGTGAGAGATGGACTTACATAGCCAAACTTGAAGCAAAGCTCTCTCCTCCCAAGATTGTGCTAGACAGTCAAGAGGAGAACGTTAACATCCACACTTTACCTCAAGCAACACATAGCCCTTCTAAACTCACACCACCAACACCCTCACATAGCAACACTAAATCCAAATATGTGGAGGCTCTTAACTGTAACCTGCCCAAGCAACAAGGACCTCCGAAGCTGAAACGCAAACAAACACCAATCACAGCCAAAGTGTTACATAGCTCACAACACCAGTGTGCCACCCAGCAACAGCCCCTAAGGCAAGACAATGTACCTAACACTTTAGTTATAGGTGACTCTATAGTCAGGCACACTGATGTCCCACTCACCAGGCTGAACAAGGAGAAAATTACAGTGAGCTGCCTGTCAGGTGCCAGGATCTGCCACATAACTCATACACTCAAGTCACTCCACAACAAGTACAAATATGACTCTGTCATTGTCCATGTTGGAGTGAATGACTTGAGACATACCTCCCTGGACTACATGAAAAGAGACACAGAAGAGCTCTCAGATCATGTGGCCCAGGCAGGTATGACCCTAGCCCTGAGTAGCATCCTGCCTTCGCCCAGAATGATACCACAATATAAGGACAAAATGATTGACTTTAACAATTGGCTAAGCTTCTGGTGTCATTCAAAGGGGATCCAGTATCTGTCTGCCTGGGATGACATGATCGACAGACCACAATGCTTTGCCAGAGATGGTCTGCACCTGTCACCCCTGGGATTCAGGTTACTGGCAAAGGCTCTTGCCACCCCTATAGTGCCTTTTTTAGGCAAAGTTCAAAGGACAAAACCACCACCGTAACAGGTACAAGCATGCAAAATCTGAAGGTAATGCTACTCAATGCTAGAAGTCTAAATCTCAAAATGCACTCTCTCGAGGCACTCCTAAAAATGGAGAACATCGATATCTGTGCAGTAACTGAGACCTGGTTCAAGGCTTCAGAGAGCACCCCTGCAATAACAGGCTACAACTTTTACCACACTTTTCGGCCACCAAACCAGGATCGAAACACTAAAGGTGGAGGAGTGTCCATATTCACCAAGGATATTCACACCACCAGGTTAGTTGCCCAACACAATGCGTCTGAAATTCTCCAGGTGCAACTAACATTAGGTAAGACTGCAATCCAAATTGTATCTTGCTACAGATCCCCAACCATGCCCCAAGATTCTCACTACACCTTTCTAAACATACTGGAAAATATTAATATTCAACCAAACACCCTAATACTGGGTGATTTCATCTACCCTGTCATTAACTGGGAAAACTACTTGTGTACCAACACCTTTGCCCAACGGTTCTTGGAATTCGTAAATTCCAGTGCCCTGGATCAACTAATCCATAGTCTCACCAGGGGCTCCAATATCCTAGACCTGGTCATTACCAACAAGGGAAATCGATGCTCCACACCTATGGTCACCCCCTCGTTGGTCAGATCAGACCATAAGCTAATCACCCTTAACATCCACATCCCACCCCCACCCCCAGTAAGGAAAACTCCATAAAAAACTTCTCCAAAGCCAACTTCATGCTACTCAAGTCAGACGTTACAAACTTCATGACACCCATGCAGACGGGAACTGAAAGTTCAACTGCTGAATCCTACACTAAGGCACTGTACGAGTACATCCACTCAAGCATGAATCGTGCCATCCCAAATAGAACCAAGATGCTCTCCTCCAAAAAAAGGAAGCCAATCTGGTGGTCCCCTGCCATAATCAAACTTTACAACAAAAGGAAGAAACTGCTGCAGAAAAGAGGAAAATCCCAGGATGCAAAAAACTCCCTTACCAGCCTCAGTAAGAAGTTGAGATCCCTCATAAAATCCTCCAAAGCTAGTTACAAAAATAAAATTGCCAAAAATTCCAAAGACAACCACAAGGCATTCTATAACTATGTCAAGAATCTAAATGGCAATGCTCAGATCTGCTCTGAGCTACAACAGAATGGTATTAAATATACTGATCCCAAGGATATTGCCAGTATCCTGGCAGATCGATTCAGTGCCAACTTTACCCCCCTCTCACCCCCTAAATGGCCCATCTTAATACCGGAAGATTGCCAAATTCCGGTAATAATGGCCACACAGGTACAAAATGCACTCACCTCAGGTTTCATGCCCACTGAGTGGCACACAGCTACAGTTATCCCACTCCACAAGGGGGGATCCACCTTGGATCCCAGGAACTACCACCCCATCAGTCTGATGAGCCTGATCTGTAAGGCCATGGAATGTATTATCATGGAACTTATAAACAAAGACATTGGCAACCTTAAAACACTGGACCCCACGCAGTTTGGGTTTGTGAAGGGCCGATCTTGTCTCCTGAACCTGATTGACTTCTTTGAATCAGTCTCCAGAGCCATGGACGAGGGTAAGGCTGTCCACACAGCCTATCTGGACCTCGCCAAGGCCTTTGACACCATCCCCCACTCTGGAATCATAGATAAACTTACTAAGCTGCACATTAATCCCTACATCACTCAATGGGTTGCCATCTGGCTTACTGACAGAACCCACACTGTAAAAGTAGCTGACTCCAAATCCAGCTCCAGACAAGTGACAAGTGGAATACCTAAGGATTCAGTCCTGGGACCTCTCTTGTTTGGCGTCTACTTCTCTGAAGTACAGGCCAACACTAAGAGACTCTGGCTAACAAAGTTTGCAGATGACTGCAAACTGGGAGCCATTATTGGATCCCCAAATGATGTGGATACTCTACAAAAAGGCCTTACAGAAATGGATGCTAGGTGCCAGAGCCATGGGCTCAAGCTCAATGCCAAGAAATGTATAGTTATCCCCTTTGGGAAAAAACATGTACCCATGAATTACCACATAGGTGGCAGTACACTAAACACTGAAAGTGTGATAAGAGACTTAGGGACACAGGTGGACAGTGGTCTCACCTTCAATAACCACATCGCCACAACAGTCAGGAAATCCTTCTATGTGGCACACCTCATCACTAAGGGCTTTTCCTCCAGAAAAAAGGAAGTCATTGACCCACTGTACTCATCCCTCATTAGACCCATTATAGAATACAATGCCCCATTTGGTATGTACCTCTCAAGACATCTGCAACAACTGGAAAGGCCGCAGAGATACCTCACTAAAATAATCACAGGCCTAAAGCAGATGCCCTATTCTGACCACCTTAAAAAACTCCAGCTATACTCTGTCGCATATTGTCTACTCTGAGGTGATCTCTGCTTAACATAAAAGGCCATGTCAAACCCAGAGATGTTGGCCATGCTACACTTAAAGAAATCCCAATCCCTCAGAGTCACATGCTCTGGGGATCTAAACCTTGTCATCACAATAAAAAAAACATGCTGGAGGGATAGGTTCCTGACCCAGAGACTCCCCAGACTCTGGAATAGACTGCCCATACATGTCAAGCAGAGCACCTCTTTGGCCCACTTCAAAATTAACCTTGATGATTGGATGGGAGAAAGGAAATTCACACCAGGGATCATGTCAGTCGCACTGCTAGACAGGGGTCCAGGGAAGTAAATAGTGTGGGAAGAAATAGCAAGGGAATTGTTATGGCTAGGCTTGTATAGGCCCTAGGGCCGATAGCCTTGTACCAACCTATGAACCTATGAACACACTACAGAGATGAGCATTGGCTGCATCTGCCACATGACATAGCAATGGATCTTGTCACAAATAAATGAAATTAATGACTGAAGTAATAAAGGACATTTGCGAGTCATTTGTACAATATGATTTTTGTCAGAATGATGATACAGAAGTAACTATGCTAATGTTCACACAACTGTGAGCCATGCAATAGGAACGTTTTTTGGCCAAGAAAGCTGTTGCTGTTGTTTTGTACAACAATATGGCCCCACAGTTGAAACACACACTACCTGTGTAGGTATGCTACATAAGTCATTACTAAATGCATTTGCCACAGGACCACTTAAACCACGACATTCACAGATTAACTGTTTCACTGGGAGGAAATTACAAAATAAGTTTTTATTTCTTTCTCCAAAGTATAAACTGAGAATAACAATTTGAGGCAGTGCTGTTTGCGCAATGTCAGTACATGCATATAATGCTGCCCTTTGCTGGAACTGAGCAGCAAACTATGTAAGTCCACTGACTAGTGAAATGTGTATGAATCCCATTCACCACAGCAGTGAGACAGCACCTGTGTGAAGTCTTTACAACATATGATTTTGTTCCAAAAATTTTCTATGACATCAAAGAGATGAGGGAGGTTTCTACCATACTAATTGTCCACATTATAACAGCTGTGAATGTTATTCATGCATAACAGCATAAGGACAATGTTCAAAATCAGTCAATATGGGTTTTGAATGTCTGACTATGAGATGACAGAAGCTACATGATATTGTGAAGAATGAATGTGCCATGGTGCAAGTGGTGATAAAATTTTGAGATGGTTAACTAATATAACTGTGAGAACTGTCATATACAATTGGGTCCATGACAACACCCTTATGTAAAGTTCCCCTTAGGAGACATATTTTCACTGGCAGAGAGCTGCCTTATAAATTTCTATTACTCACATTCAATGCCCAGTTTTGGAAACACAATGCCACGCCATAACATCATGTTACTGCTGAAAGGGCTATGTGTGCCTGTAATTTCTTTAAAATACTGCTACTGTATGTGTCTGTCTCACCCAACATTGCTTACTGCAAGGTATACCCAAACACATGTAATGTGTAATGCAGTCATTATTGTGAGGGAGAATGGCAATCATGCACAATGTGTGGATAATGAGAGATTTGAACGTGTGTCACACAGGCAACAGCATACAGAACATTGTCTCATTTCCTCATACTACAGGATAAGCCAAATGTCATCCAATAGAATCATCATTATCAAATAAAGTATTTCTGTCCGAAAAATGAGCAGAAATTCTTGGAATAGAAACCCTCAGCTACACAGGTACCCAACAGATAGCTGGGTGACAGCATTGTTAACTACATGCATGTTCATAGTCAGACTGACTCAACTGAGTCTAAGGAGAAATGACTGGATGTGAACTGACTAACTAAGGTCACAAGGTACAGAACACTACCTGAATCACATGCTCCATACAAGACATCGGTTTACAATTGTGACGGTGCACATTTGAATGGATGGTATCACCAATGTTTAATGCAGCATCAATATTTAATGCAGTGATGTTCTTCTAAAAAGGTGGTTGAACAGCACAGTAACAATACACAGCAATAAATACTACATGCATTAGAAGCCTTCTCAGCACAGCACAACAGGTAAACACACACACACACACACACACACACACACACACACACACACACACACACACACACACACACAAAACCACACACACAATGCACAATCATTACTGGAGTCAAACCTCCGCCCTCTTTAGTTACATAGTGCAGAGAGTATAGAATTAACAGCAAGATTCACAGGATAAATCATGCTACACCAGTGTAGTTCATTTTTGATAGCATGATTTAAGCATTGTGTTTCCAAAACTGAGTATTGTCTGTGAGTAACAGAAATGTATAAGGCAGTCCTCTGTAAGTGAAAAGATGCCTCCTAAGGGGAACCTTACATAAGGGTGTTGTAATAAACCCAATTGTACATGGCAGTACTCATGGTTATACTAGTTAAACACTGTCAGATTTGAACCCACTGTTTATCCAGCTGCATAATCTATAGCACACAGAATTAGCCACAAGCACCACAAGATAAGTCTGACTTGTAAGGGGAGAGAGTAACTTTTTAACATGATGATCTCATCAGTGTGATACAGAGAAGAAATTTTGTTGTAAAAGTGGGATAAGGTGATCCTCACCCAAGTTAAATTCTTTTACTGAGTGCAAACTGATACAGCACATCTGTCTAGGAAACTATATGTAGCTGACGTTTTTGCAGCATATGGGGAGCACGTTTTGACATGATGACCTCATCAGTGTGCTGCAGAGAAGATGCTTGTGGTAAATGTGTGACAAAGCGCAGAGGGAGCTGTGCCTAAAGGTAAATTCTTCTCCAGAGGGAAAGTGGACACAGCACATCTGTTGTCAAGGCTTTACTTACCTGTCACTAGAACAACAAAGAAAAATGCACTCCAGTTCACCTCTGTTAGAAATAAACCTCCTACCAATCTAGTTACACAATCTAAAAACATAGCATTACAGACATACTCCACAGGAAAATTATGACACTGAAGTGGAGAGAGTGTATTTTTGACAGGATAACTTCATCAGTGTGTTGCAGAGAAGATTTTTTTTGGTAAAAGTGGGTTAAAGTACAGAGGGAGCTGTGTCCAAAGGTGAATTATTTTCCTGAGTGGAAATGGTTACAATATATCTGTTGTTCAGGCTTTACTTATCTGTTATTAGAACCACACACATAAGTTTACCACTGTCACATTCAAACCATCTATCTAATTAGATACACAATCTAGAAAACACGGTATGAATTACTAGCACCACAGGATAACTGACTTTAATGATGTGGAAATGCACATTAATATGTATTAAAGCTTCACTGTTTCAAACATCAGCTACTGTGTATCACAGGTTTTGGGACAAAGTGCATGTGTCTTGACAGACCAACATAACAGCACTGTGCTTGTCCCATGTAATTACGTACTTCTCTGCTAACATCTATATCCTGTCATTCATGTCCATTGTATTACTGTGAATAACATGTACTTATTTCACAGAATGAAGTGTCAATGACAATCACAACTGTAAAACAGTGGATTGTCAAGCAAACATTCTTGACAGCTCATTTCGGGATGATTATATGCAAATAGTAACCATTTATTGTGTCACTATCAGTTGTTTTGGCTCATGCATGCACAATGTGCATTGACAATACAGACACTTCCTAAATATGATAGTGCACTCCCCAATAGCAGGGGTGGATTATGTATAAAAAAGTAAAACTATATTGTAATAAAGTTGCAAGTGTAACCATTGAACTGCAAACATACATTAATAGACCTAATTAACCAAGTCAACAGCACTGTGGAATCCAGATAACTCAGTTTCAAAATTGCAGTAACACATACAGACGTTGTACAACCTACTTGCGTAATTCTTTCTTGTAATTTTTTTAAAACCCTCTCCCTGATGTGCAGCACTGACAAGCTCATTTGCACTGCTGATGGTAAAGTGTTAATGCATCTGTAATCATATCTTGAGGTGCTGAACTTAGAATGGGAATTAACAGTAGTCTATGGTGCTCTGTGCCGACCTTTGTGCTAATACGCAGTGTACACATACAACCATGACTGAATCTGATGGGAATACAGAACAGGTATGCATTATGGTCATGTTCGTTGTGTCATGATTTACACGTGTCAGGACAGTTGCAGTTCTTCACTCCTGCTATGTATGATACAGGTGTATTACAAAACACTTTATAGACAAAGCATGTTATTGCTGGTGGGAACATGGCTTATGGAAAGAGTTTTGAATTGAGGAGGTTTATTTGATGACAAAGAAGGGGTGAAAATAGGTGGAGAATTTATGACAAGGATACACATAACAGGCATACTACAAGACTAGTTTATGGTTAATTTCTGCACATCTTTCCGTTGTGTTACTGTTCAGTTTATCATCATTATTCAGACAAGATCTGTCCAAGACAGTGTTTCCAATAGGAAGCAAACAGATTAATACAACAGCAGGATAGCGATGTGTTAAGGAAAGGTGTAGTCAGCACTTACACATACAGGAGTCATACAAAACACTGCATGTCTGGCATGCATCTGGCTCTGAACCTTGACTGTACTCAAAAAATAAATCTACACACGTGAGTATTAGTTAACCACACCACACAGGAGCTCCTACTTTGCAAAGTTCAAAGCTGACATCAGATTGAAGAAAAGGAAAATGTATGTTTTAGTCTTCATTGCACTCATATTTGTAAAATCCCATAACATGTACATTCCATCCAGTAGCATTAGAAATATGAAACAGCAAAAAGTGATGAGACACAAGTGGGAACAAATAGAGAAGCACAACAAATTTTCTATGTTTCTGGGCCATTGTTTAACATCTTTGTGGTGTGTTACTATCATGTTTTTCCTGATAAGTAATCTGTCATGCTACATGTAATCAAGTGTTGTCAATAGGGAGCCAGCAGGGTTTGAAAAGTAGAATCATAATTTAGATATAAGCAGACTAATGGTGGGTTACTAAGATATGTAGACAACACTTGCACATATAATACTAATACAAATACAACACTACATAATTAATTCACATATTTCTTGATATGAATCCTTGTCACTATGCCAAACATATTTTACAGACAACTGAATTATGTCCGCACACCACACAGGAAATGCAACTTCACAACCTTAATTGCACTGGTTTTAAGGGGCAGACAGAAAACAATGAGGCTAGGGAAAATGTATGCATCAGTCTTCATCACAGTAATGACAATTTTAACATTACATAAGATATACATTACAGCCCGAAGCATGCTAAAATAATCCAGCGCTGAAAGCCTCTTATCATTTGGAGTTACAACATCCTAGATGATGTACATTCTACTCTTCAACCTGTTCAAGAGAAGATTAGCCTGACTGTACATAGCTAAGCACAGTAGCATGATGTTCACCAGAAAAATGCGGCCAAACTCAAAAACTCACAAGATTTTACCAAGAGTGGTCTACTTCCATTTCCTTTAAGCTACACTTGCTGCTCGGCCCCAGGATTTGTGCAACTGCAGAGCAGACATGGTGATGACACAGAAGGGGAAGCAGACATAGAGAGGGAGAGAGGGTGGCAGGGACCAAGTAGATTATGACAGAAGCAAGATAATGATGGCTCAAGACAATATGTTGGCAACAGCTGCACATAAAATAGCATACTAAAAGCAGTCAATAACAGTTAGGTAATGTCTGGATTAGAACCCTTGAAAGTATGCAAAAAGCAGTCTAAATATCCAAGCATTATGTCAGCATGTCACAGAGGAATTTCTATGACACATGCTTTAAACACACAATTGAAGGGACAGTGACAATCTACTAAAGTGGAAGGAGTGAGCAGGAAGGGAGAGTGTGAGATGGAAACAGAAATACCAAGAGTTTTGTTTATGGTATCTTTAGGACCATATATATGGTGTCTTACTCTTAGTTTTTTCCTCATTAATTTGTCAAGCTTTGTACAATAAAGTGCTTGATATAGGGAGCAAGATGTGGTAGGCTAGTAGAAAAAAGATTAAGATGAAAGCCACATAAGGGTGGTTTAATGAGTCTTCAAGTTGGGGATGGTATGTTTTTGTAAATGTTTTCTTGCTGTACTATTCAGATGGTATGTTAATAAGATGCTGTAGCAGGAAAAAAATACAGACACTTCTAGTTAAACATATAGGAATATTAAATGTCATGAAATAATAATTTGATAGACAGCTGTAATCAAACCCATGACACTATGCAAAAACAGTAGTCAAAAGACAGGGGAATTATCTCAAACCACATAAAACTTCTAGCTCATTACAGCCAGCAGCTTAAGAACAGTTACAGTAACTGTTTTAAAGTGGTGCCTTTACCCAGTATTTACTCTGTATTCCTATAGTGCAGTACATTTGCATAAAGTGAACATTTCTAGCGCAGCTGAAATTAAAATCTTTAGGTGTTGCAATAGGAAGTTAAATGGCATTCGCGATCACTCAGTGGTGGACATGATGCCAACCTCTATGCAAATGCTGAGGACAACAAGTGAAGGATTTTTGATGGATTATTTCTGGCCATGTGTGTTGTGTGTGATTCTATTTTTGAACCAGATTAAATGTCTGAAAAATGGGTTGGTTAGTGGTGAAAATGGGGGTGGCAGGCAGAGGGCAGGACACAGGGAAAAGAATACAGGAATTTGCAGTAGGGTGGGGGGAGAGCACCATAGCTATCCACTTCTTCAAAACATAATATAGTATTGCACACACAATTCCATGATGTTGGAGAGTCAACACACCAAGGATGGGTGACAACAACAGGATAATGTTGTATAGCCAATTGGACCAAAGGAAGTGTGTTAAGATGACACATAGGCAAAGTGAAGAGCTATGTATGGGAAGTATTTTTTTTTGGATAAGTGCCCATTTTTTGGAGAGAGGAATGTTGGGTAAGTGAATTAGGAATCAGCTAGATAAGGTAGGTTACTGTAATTAGCAGGAGCAGACATACAGGACATACAAGACAGACAGGGATGGTAATGGACACAAATGTTTGTATGACACCATGGTTGGCAATAGGTAGAGGCCCTTGGATGCATAATGGAGATGGCAATACAACTCAGGACCTTTTCAACCTTGCCAGTTAGGGCACTGATGCCTCTCTCCATTATGCACTCACCAGCCCAGTCAACTCCTGACAGGTGACAAAGTCACCACCTCCACTAGTACTATTCCTGGTGGGTGCCACTGCCCTAGCCCCAAAGGCTAAGCTACCTGATGCAGGTGGAGCAGGTAGGGCTGGAGTTGTGGGAGCAACACTAACAGGTTGTGACCCAGATGTGTTGGGTGTCTGTGCTGTCTTTGATGGTGCCACCACAAACACCTGTGGAGGAATGGTGGGCCGAACTGCAATGGTCAGTCTAGTTCCCCGTGCTAATGGTCATTTAGGTTGCAACAGCAATGTATCCAAAAACTTTATATATGAATAACAACAAATAAAAATATAGAGAGATAGGGTGGGGAAGAGAGAAAAGAGAGAAGTAGATCAATGGTAGGTCAAATTACTTTATTCTTTCAATAATTGAATCAATATAACAAATAAATAAGTACACCTTGGCCACATCCAGATATGATGGGAGGGAATTACTGTGTCATAAAAAGCAATCAATCAGTCAATAAATCAATCAATCACAATGGTATGATATGTCTAATAGAATCATGTATTTCACTATGTCAGATCAGATATCTGCTTTCAAAGGCAATACTTGCATTTGCCAAAATTGAATGGCTATTGTCATGCAGTACTGCAGTTAATATAGTATAAATACTATCCTGAAAAATTCTAATATATGTTTCTCGGTATTGAACAGACATGTAATTACGCTGATGTACTTATTGCTTAATGTAATCACCAAGAGCTATTTTAGCAAGCATGTATGTGTGATATAAAAATTCAGGCAAGCCTGCTCAAGATGATATATAGTGATGGAATGAAAATACCTATCTGCCTTAAATGTAGACTTGATGCATACTTACCCTGTACTTCTCTGGGGTGAGTTAATGTCTCCAGATGCACCTAGCAGTTTTCTGCTATCATTGCTGCAGCTATACATTAAAAAAAGAAAAAAATAGTATGAAACCATAATGAATAACTGCATTGGTAAGTACTAGGCTAGCTGTCCTTGGGGGCCATTTTAGTCCTAGCCAATTTCCCTTCCAAAGGTGACACTCAACCCCTGTACCCAGTGTCTGAGTCAAACACCTTAACCATTATACCAACCCCCAATGACACCACTGCCAAGTATGGAACCCAGCACCTTCTGAACTATAGTCAGAGCAATGCACCACTAAGAGAACTCAGCTCTACCTTGACTGCTGGCTAATTAATGCCATATCATAGATAGGTGATGGGTCAGTATTTACACACAAAAGGGGTGTTTGCAATCTTAAATTCATCCTTCCATTGTCGTAGACGTTCCCACTTGCACCTCTTCATATAATCATTCTGGTGATGACATTACTCCCCAGTACATTGGATGTCAGTTGCACTAGATACAGCCCTGACCAAGCTATTCCAAGCTTCAGCCTTTTTTCTGAGACTTAGTATAATCCCCCTGCAGCAGCCTCCAACTGTAGTGCTTCACAAGGAGTAACATAAAAATCCTGGACTCCTCCTTTGTGCTATAAATGGAACACCATCAATAATGTCTTCCGCCATGTCTGCAGCAGTCAAGTTACAAATATGGGTCTGAATTGGCACCCAATTTAGATCTTGCATAAAAGAGCTTGTGTACAAAAGTGCACAGCCTTGCCTGCTGCATTTGTGTAAATGAAAGCACAACAATGGCTTAGCAGACACATTGACACTGATTATATCAAAAAGCACTGAAGGTGTGAAAAATGTTAATGACATTTAGCCATGTGTATTGTCGAAACCATTGACTTATGTTCCAATGATAAACAATGAAATGCTTTATGGTTTTTGCTATGATTATGCTTGGTTGGGGGGAAATTGGTATGACATGTGACATATTGGCCTTTTGGGAGTTACACACTGGTAAGATTGAGTAGTACCACCTAGGAATCAAACCTATGAGAAAAAGGATAAAATGGTGGGCTTTGTTTAATAACTGTCATTGCCACATGAGAACTTACATTACAATATGGTAATTAGAGGTGTAGTAATGTAACAATGACTGCAGATTTTTAGGTTCAGTGTCATTTAAAATACAACACTATCTTTGCATAAGTCTAAAAATGCAGCCATGTTAAAGCAGGCTTCACAGTTTACATAAAGTTTCAATAAATCAGTGAAAATAACCTTCAGTCAAGAATACTGATAAGAACAAAATGTGATGTACATTTGAGTACAAAAACATCTTGTTTGTATGCCTCAAGGCTTGGGAAACCAAGGCTAGGGAGGCATGTCAAACAGGGTTTTGGTATTATTATTATTATTTTTAAGGAATACTTCAGATACAGTTAGTGAAGTTAGTAAGTTAGTTTAGACTGACATATAGAAAAGATTAAATATCCAGCATTCCAGAAAGGAAGTTAGTTTTTGGACTGCAGAACAGACACTCGAGCAGAAGTACAGAAATCAGGTTAAATATTCAGGAGGAAAAGACTGTTTTAGGTGATATTATCAAAATGTACATGCAGAAACTCTGGATATGTTTATCAGCACTGCTACTGCTATCCAGCACTCCAGCATTTCTACAGACTGTTATTGTTTATCAGCACTGTTATTAAAGACAGTATTTGGAAATTGTTAACATCTAATAAAGCATTATTAACCAAACTATTGTGTTTGCAGCCTATGTTTTGGGAAAGTGCAAAAGACTTGGCCCATAAAGAAGAGACTGACATCTGTTCAGCGCAAGTTTGGGTAATTAACAAATAAAGACATTCATTCCAGTCTCATTTCTGTTCTTTCCAGTTAATTCCAGTATACTACAGTCTTATCAATTCTTTCAATGGCGAGCCAGCCAGGAGCTGAACCTAGAATCTTCTGATACTCATTTTCATGCATTGTTATATTCCTAATCAAAATGTTGTGACAAAAGGCATTCTGACCCCTTTCTAACAGTATCTGTAAATTGATTCAAATTCTGCATCGACTGTCATCTTTCTCTAAGTTTACTGCACTTACACCTTGCGTGACAGGGAAAGTTACCTAAAAGATACATTTTCTTCTTTGAGTACCATCCAGAGTGTTGACAGACCCACATGAGTGCCAGGCTTGTTTGTACTACAAAAGCCATCCCAAATTAAAATTTTCACTTTTTTCCTTAGAAAGTGAACTATGTTTGAACACTGCCTAGCAGAGCAGAAATGCAAAAAGCAAAAGCAAAAAAAAAAAAAAAAACATTGCCTTGTATTATAAAGTAATGCATTTAATTGATATATGTAGCAAGAAACAAAGCTGTTATAGCATTACTATGACAGTCATCCGTTTCACATCTGCTTGCAACATCATAAGTAGCATTTAGGTTACACATCATAAAGTTAGGTTATACATCGTAAAGATTTTATGTAATAGTAATTGCTGCAAACTGGCACACAGACAATGACAGGAGGTCATTCTTGCATCAATACATACATAACATCAAAGTTTGCAATATATTGCAAAAGTGAATAGTTGTGAGATATCTTTCTCCAGCTTATATGACACATATGTCCATGTTACTCATGTTACTGCTTTGAGTTAGCATACTCAACAAAATGTCAAATGTGGCAACATCCATAGCACATATTGTTATTACTAAAGAGAAGGAATGAGTTGACAACAATGCCTTTGTTAACATCAATTCACAGGGACTACATGTAAGACTTTTATCATGTATTATAGGTTCATAGATTAGTACTAGGCTAATTGCCATTGTGAGCCATTTTAAGCCTAGCCAATTATCCCCTGTGAGATTCAAATCCTGTACCTTGTGTTTGTAAGGCAAACACCTTAATCATTAGGCCACTCTCCGACTTTAGCCTGTACATTTCATATACAACATTGAGTGCCAATATTTGTTTAGAATCCAGTTCATAAAAAATAACTGTAAATTGCATTCAGACCCGGTCTTATTTCTCTAAACTCACTTCACTTACACCTTGTGCCACATAGATAGTTGGTAACACTTCTCGGTGTTCATCCTTGTGCTGCTGGGCTGTATGCATGCAATTGGGCAGGACAGGCTGCTGTTTTTTGCAACTTGATGTATTTTAACCTTAATGATGGATTGCATTCCACAATACAACTACCAGTATACTGTCTACATTATTCTCAGTAGCTGTTGGTATGTCCATGTATAAGTTGTTTCCTGACCCTTAAAATAATTATAAATAATGCTAACTGAAATGTAATTAGAAGTTTAATCTGGGAAATTGACCACTTAGTGCAGAAGACCATTGTATTGCTTATTAGGAGGGTTGGGGGGGGGGGTTGCTTTATTAGCACACAAAATTGTGTTAAGCCTGTGATGTACACATGGCTGCCCTCCACTGAAGTGGATATCACTCAAAATTGTTATCTATTTTTTTCTTGACGGATGTACATTTTGTTTATTAATGCTACAGTGAACTATAGAGTTACAGAACGTTTGTCCTCTTAGCAATTTCTTTTTATCAATTCCCTTCTTTGGTGACTGTACGGGGATCTGTATTAAGTTTTGTGTACTCATATGGAACCTTACTTTTTCATGTATTTTTCTCTATGATGGACAGATCCATTCATAGATATTTTTTGTTTTGTTAACATCATTTCTGGTTTACTTATGTAATTTTTTCCTGTAATGTTTACTCTTATACAGGGCTATGGCACCCATAACATCTGCACCCCATACTCCTCCCTACTCTGGAACTGAGAATCATGTAAATACTCAGAACTACTTCTCTATAGGTCATTTAACTTAGAGAGGGGCAGAGGTAACAAGTTTTCCCATGACCAGATCTGGAAGCAGGTGGTCAGTGATGTTAATGCAGTCAGAGGCCATGGACATATATATTCCAAAATAAGACATGGGGCCAGTGATATGATCACAGCGGCCAGATTTTGGGCAGCTACAAATGCCCATGAAGATGTCTATGGG